>NC_081405.1:377439900-377454900 GCF_030272615.1 Cryptomeria japonica
ATAAGAAAATGAAGAAAACCTTGATCCAACTGATTGTTGAGGAAATTATGTCTGAGGATGAGAGGGCACAATATATCAAAGAGGATATGGTGGATGTTGGTGGTACATATCTTTGAAGGTCCAATAATATTTTGGGTTGACCAAAGACCATAGATAAGGAGGTTATGGTTGATGACTTGAATGATGAGATAAATTTTGCAAATGAGGGTGAGAATGAAGACACTATTGATGTTAGGAAAAGATGAGAAAAATCATAGACAACCACTCCAAGGGAACCAACATACATGACTCTAAGAACACAAAGATAGCCGAGAAGGACCTACCTAGAGATACCCACAGTTGTACTAGATGTAAAACTATGACAATAGAGTTCTCTACTCTCAACATTAAATTGATTGACTTGGATAAGAATATGGTGATCGTACCAAAATTTAGCTCAAAAGTTATGCATAGATCAACCACGTATGCTATAGGAAAAGGAGATCAACAAAGATGGTGATAAAGAAGGGAGCCATGATGAACTTACAAGTTCCTCACTAAAGACTAGGGTCATCTTTTTGTAAAGTCCCGACGACACCTCCCCTGAAAACTCTCACCCCATATGGTGGCTAAGAAATCAATGTATGGTACTATACCATACCGTATGACAAACCTCAAGCTGTGCTACTTCATACAAAAAATAGTTTGTACGGTGACTACACTCAACATACAGGTCCATATGGTGGTTACACTCCACCCATACGATGAATGGGCTCCAATACTTTACCCATACGGTGAAGTCTTACTGCACCTCCGTATTGAGTACCATATAGTTACCACTCCCGACCATGTATAGTATGCACCGTGCTCCGTACAGTCACTCTTCCACCTGCACGACAATCTTTCTAGAAGCACTTTTGAATTTGATGTCAAATACAAAGATACACACAATATGCTCTTCGGATATATATATTTATATTAGTTTAGTGCACAAAATGAAAACTCTGGAAATTGGTATTTCATCTAGATCTCGATGATTCATGTGTATTCAAATGAATACATTACAGATTTAGATCACAAGCAGAATAGGGTGAGGAGGTACTCCCACTAAAATTGCAAATACATAATAGGGGGGATCTTGCACCTCCAAAACTACAACAAAATGAAACTCCAACGGGAATTCACAAATACAAAGAAAACATCAAATTCACCATACCTACAACTATGCCAAACTTGACATTATAAATGGGCTCCAGGAAGTTTCCCATAGGGTTACAAATGGGCGGACACCAAAAAGTTTATAACTAACTAATTAATAAAAAGGGCCCGAAATATATTATTAAGTACGAGGTCGTACAAAAAATAATTTAAATTTGACTATTTAATTATATTGGGGACATTACAATCCTACCAGCAAAAGAATTGCTTGTGCTCAAGTAATTGCAGATTCGGATGCTCCCAGATTTGTTCGCTCTCCCATGTGGCATCTTCAATCGGTAGGTCCTCCCATCGGACTAGGTATTCCTTGATGGTGCGTGCTCTCAAATTTTTCTCTCTGATGTTGATGTTCTTTGCGGGCTCCAAAATAAGTTTCCCTTCATCATCAATGGGTGGAAGTTCCTCAAAAACTATGACACCTTTGTCGAGGAGTTCTTGGATTTTCCCCTCTAACTCATATTTAAACTTCTTAGGGTGGTGATAGGGCTTGGTGATAATAGGATTGTCTCCTTCTTCTACTTCAATGGCATGCTCAAAACCTACCTTGACATGCTCAAAACCTCGGTGCGGGGGAATACCAAGTGGAATGTCTGCAAAAACAAAACTATGTTTCCCCAACACCACTTGAAACTCATCATCATGGTAGTATGCATGTTTCTTACACAATGGTTTGTTTGAGACCAAGTAGTGTGCCACCTAGATGATGTCATCATGTCTGAAGATTACCTCCATCCATCTGACCAAAATTTCCCTCATGTCGCCATTGGAAATTCCCCTTAGCACCACCTTCTTGCGATCCACTTCGAATGAGAATTGCATCCTCTTGAAGCTATGTGTGTGCTAGACGAGGGTCTCCATCCATTTAATTCCCAAGATGACATCCATATCATCCAAACCAATCATGAAGAAATCATATGTCACTATGTAGTTCCCCATGGTGATTTTGAGTTGTGGAACCAAATGAGTACATGACAATAGATTTCTTCTTGTCACCTTGACTTTGAACCCCTCCTGGTGATGATTGATGAGTTGATAGAGTTGAGAGTGGCCCCACTGTCCAACATGACTATGACCCATTGCCCTTAAGAGTGTACCACAAACCTAAAACACACTGCACCATGGAGTGCTGGTTAGAGCAGAAATGACACCTCCCCTATGGACTAGTGTGGAAATTCTCTCTACACGATTTATGTTTCCTTTAGCCTCCCTCATGATTTTTTGACCATCTTCTTCATTCTCATCTTCACTATCAGACACCACTTCAATGCCTAAGCATCGGTGCCCTGGTTCCCATGGCTCTTTGTAGGTAAAGCAAAGTTTCCTTCTCTCGAGTTCCTATCTTGTGGCTTAATCCAATGATGGCTTCTTCGGGGCTAGGGATGGTTTGTCATGGGAGTAACTCTTGGAGTAAGAAGATTAGGTAGTCATGTCACGTGCCTTCTTAATTGCTTCAGTGAGTGTATTGGGGTTGAAACCCTTGACCAACCCTTCATGGGTTCCATCAGCCCATCCATGAACAATACAACTAGTCTCCTTTTCAAGATGTCTGTCACCAACACTGATAGTTTTTGAAACTCCATGATGTAACTATCCACTGATCTTGACTATTTCAGTTGAACCAATTCCTTGAATTTGAGCTCTGGATCTTTTCCATCAAAGTGGTCTATAAGTCTCTTTGTGAAATCGACATATGAAGTTACTTGATCATCACCGAGGGTGACCATACCATGATGCAACCATTCATGAGTGAATCCTTTTAGGTGAAGCACTGCAAACTTGATCACCTCAGCCTCAGGCATCAAGTTGAGCTGGAAGTAGGTATCTTCTTTCTGTACCCATGCTCACATAGACGTTGATTGGATCCCATTAAAGGATGACAAGTGTATCTTGCCAATTTTTCATTTGATGTTATCATTGTAGTAGCCACGACTCCTGCCAATTGAATATTTCATTCGTAGGTCTACTTAATCCTTGAAGGATATATCCCCCTCAAGATTCACATTTCTCCAATCCTGTCTCAACTACCTCTGCATCTCTTGAAAAGTGGGCTCTTGTTCCCTACGAGGGGCTTCTGTTCTTTGGGGAAATGTCAGCATCAACGGTTGCTAATATGAGCATTGTGTATTAGACCTTCCCGTGATGGAATTATTGCCATGTCCATTGTATTCTCCATTTGTTCTACCCTCTGCCAATTTTTGCAATGTCTCTTCCATGAGTTTTTGTCGTTGTTCCCATTTGACCATAGCTTCGTTGATCTCAACTTGACTTTTGGCTAGCTCCCTCAACAATGTTGTGATTTTAGCATTGAGATAACCCATTCTATCCATATAACGATATCTCCTTCTGGTGTATACATTGAGCTCGCTCTACATCCACTACCCGACAGGCTGGCAGAATTACAAGCTCTGATACCACTTTAATGTCCCGATGGCACCCCCAACTGTAAAACACCTCCCTCAAAGACTCTCACCCTATATGGTGGCTAAGAACTTAGTGTACGGTGCTATTCCATACCATACGACAAACCCTAGGCTATGCTACTCCATACAAAAACAGTCCATACGGTGACTACACTTAGCATACAGGTATGTACGGTGGCTACACTCCACCCATACGGTGAATAGGTTCCAATACTTCACTCGTACAGTGAAGTCCTACTGTACCTTCGTACTAAGTACCATACGATTACCACTCCTGACCATGTATAGTATGCACCATGCTCTGTACAGTCTCTCTTCCACCTACACGACAATATTTCTGGAAGCACTTTCAAATTTAATGACGGATACAGAGATACACACAATATACTCTTCGAATATATATATTTATACTAGTTTAGTGCACAGAATGAAAACTCTGGGAACCAATATTTCATTTAGAACTCGATGACACATGTGTATTCAAATGAAAGCATTACAGATTTGGACCACGAGTAGAATAGGGTGAGGAGGTACTCCCACCAAAACTGCAAATATAGAATAGGGGGGATCTTGCACCTTCGAAACTGTAACAGAATGGAACTCCAATTGAAATTTGCAAACACAAAGAAAACATCAAATTTCACCATACCTACAACTATGCCAAACTCGACCTTATAAATGGGCTCCAGGAAGTTTCCCAAAGGGTTACAAATGGGCCGACACCAAAAAGTTTATAACTAACTAATTAATAAAAAGGGCTTGAAATATATTATTAAGTACGAGGCCATACAATAAATTATTTAAATTGACTATTTAATTATATCAGGGACATTACACTTTTTGGTTAGTCTCTTGCTTTTTGTTTCATGATGTTTTTATTATTTTTGTTTTTTGTTTATGGTTTTTTATTAGCTGTTATACTCTAAAACTATTTTTAATATTTCTATGCATTGTTAGTGTGTTATTAACACAGGGGCTTCATTGGCTAGGCAATATTATATCACATGAATTCATATTGGGGGGTTTAATACCCAAAAATATTTAACATTATATTGCCTATCTAGTGAAAAAGGGGGGTTTTTTATTTGGGCTATGAAAAATACAATATTTGGTGAAAATAGGGGGTTTTTTTATTCCAGTTGTGTATTGGGAGGGGGTGACAAAAAAGGAGTTTAAGGCAATATTTTTTGAAAATAGGGGGATTATTTAGTATGCCATGAACACACGTGCTATAACCCAGGTTTACTAAGTGAAGCCCCATGGTTATTAATGGTCTATTGACCCACTTGGTTGCCTTTAGGCTTTTTTTTTAATGGGGTCAACACCCGAGTACTGCTACTTTCAATATAAAAAACATTCATATAGGTATATAGAGAGATTTGTGTTTGTGTGTGTATATATTACTTAAGAATTATTTAAAATATATTTATACAATATAGAAACATCACTTAATACTAATTTATATATAACTTAAGATATAAAAGTATCCCTTAATCTTATTCATCATCACTTAATACTAATTTATATATAACTTAAGATATAAAAGTATCCCTTAATCTTATTCATCATTTTTTTATATAGCACATTTAATATATATTTAAAGGATTATACACTAGAGAGATTCATTTATATATATAATATAGGGGTGTATATAGAGAGAGGATTTTTTGTATATATAACTTAAACTCATCCATCCCTTTTTCATATTGTAGACACTTAAATTTTACCACCTTCTATCATTTACTCTACACATTTGTTCATCCTAGCTAATTCACTTTAATATCACTATAATGACAAATCAATTAATTAAACTAAATTAATTAATTACATCATATAATCATATTTTATAAGCTAATTAATTATCATTAATCACTTAGTTATTTTTTCCTTAATTAATTATTTTATATATTTATTCACTAACATCAAATCATAATTAATGAATAATTTATTATTAATTAATCAATTAGTCCCTAAATAAATCTATACACATGATTATGTTTTCATAAATTTCATGAATAAACTTCATATACACATTATTAATTATAGCATCGTAAATTGTCACTAGGCCAATTTTACCTCATGTTTGTGCCCCTACTTTAGTGTGTCTCTCCCTCATCTCCTATTTAGGTCTGGTTTGTGCTAATTCTCTAGTTTTGATGCCATGTACACCCACTAGTTGATTTCCCATAGTGGTATCCTTCTCTCTGAGGCTAAATTAAGGTCCCTAATTGAGAAGGACTAGGGTGCTAGTGTCCTGGTCCTAGGACCAAATAATCCTCACCCTTGTCCCTTTTAGATGGGCCCTATTTCAAAATTGGGCAAGGGTCTCACTTCTGTGGTAGGAATTCAACTTTGTGGCTCTGCATGACCATAGGAGGTCAACCTAATCAATAAATAACCTAGATACCCCTATATAAAGATATTTGATCAACCTAATTTCAATCCGACAATCATAAGTAGACATATCCAACACTCTTGTATCTATGAAGAATTCATCATCAAGTATTTATAGAGATATTTAGGGATGCACGTCTTTCATTCAACCATTGGGGAGAAAAACTACATCATTCATATGCAAGCATGTGTGTGTGATTAGGGTTTTGTCATGTCCATGCCATTTTGTGAGATTTTGCCAAGATCAAGAGCTCAATGAAAAGTACATTAGAGAGACAAAATAGATGATATGAATAAACTGTATTCTATCAAGAGAAAATACTGATCAACTAGATCATCAGTCATTCCATACAATGAATATGAGCCTTCTTTTATAGGAAAGGCTATATGGATATGTGAGAACACAAACATGACATGTGGCTCAATGAGAAACAAGGGTAGGTAGGAAATAGGTGTGGTAGGTAGGAGAAACAATATAATATATTACATGAGGTGGATCACCCACCGAAGGTGGAATGTAACAACAAGATCACACCATAAAAGGTGGAAATTCTCCTACACACACAATCCCAATGTCGCACAAACACCCAAGTGTCTCATACCCAAACTACTATGAAATGCATTATCCTAAGTAAACTTAAGTAAGGTGTAATAATATCCAACATGAATAAATAATTACACCAACACCCCCCCTAAAGTGTAACTTAGGGGAATGCACTTAAGTCTAAAATGCAACTAAGCAATGCAAGATGGGTCCCAGCTACAGGGCCATGTGAGGTACTCATGTATAAATTCAAATGCATGCAAACCAATGCAATCTCTCATAAAGCGGGGAAAGAGAGAAAAACCCAATGGGAAAAAACCCTCCCCAAAAAGAGAGATGAAAACTACACAAGAGAACTCTCATAGAAGTGTGTGAGGAACAAAACCCCATGTGAGGAAAAAGTCCCCCCCATATGAGAGAAGAAGACAGACCAAGTACCCCCCCTCAATGTAGAATCTGCACCAATGATAGAAGCTTGATGATGTATGAAGAAACTGTTCCACGAACATCGAACAATGTTCCTCCCCTTAGGAAGAAACAAAACCAAAGGTGTATCCATGAAGTCTCCCCAATCATGAAGGGAAGATGTAGGAAAAAAACTCATGATGAATTAAGTCTCTGAAAACTGCTCAAGTGTCCCCATGTCAATGATGAAAGATACCCCCTCCAAAGGTGGTGAACTGCTCCACACTGCTGAAAAAGGTACTCCAAGATCTAGTGGAGATGAATGTAGAACAATATCCAAAGACTCACATGTCTCCTCTAAAGATAAAGAGACCTCCTCCAATTGCTGGACAAAAGTATCCACAATCATATCAACCTCGAAAGAATAATCATGTAGAGAATGCACAAGAGGGTCAGAGTATTCCCTCACACCAATTGAAGAAGGATCATCTTCATCAAAAAGAAGATGAATCTCGTCAATGATGTCTCCCAAATCTGCAATGTAGGACTCCACAAACAAACCTGCAATGTTTTTCATGTAGGCATCCCAATCAATTGAAGCTGGAAGACATGAAATATCCCATTGCACTGAATCACAAGAAGGCAAAGCTATCACACTAGCTGCATCATCAGGTGCAATAGGTGATGTGATATCAATAAGAGGAGATGAAATGCAAGGCTCAAGAATGGGGTCACATGTGAGAATCTCCAAGTTCAAGTATCCAAAGTTCTCCTCAAAATATGAATCATCAACGTAGGAAGAATCAACCTCATCAATAGGACCAAAGTGTGAAAAGGAGTACAATCGAGATGCATGATCAACCACCCTAGTCATAATGATAGCTCTAGTCTCTAATGAAATTGAACCAGGTGTGAATTCCACAATTCTCTTTGTTGTGCCATGTGTGATTTGATAGATGGAAAGGAGATTGTTTGTCAAATGGGGTACACACTGTTGGTATTATGGATGTGTTGCATTGGTTTTGTCATTGATGTCAACACTTCTCAACACTTATCCTTTTGGAGATCTTTGGTTATGTTTACCGGCATGTTCAGTGACTTATGCACAGTCATCGGTATTTGGTTCACCAGTAGGTTATATTGTTCACTGACACTGAGGATGGTCTGTTATCATCTGGAGATCACTTGGTTATGTTGAAGACATGGTTTGGACACTTGTTTTGGAGATTTGGTTATTGGTCTAATCAAGTTGGCATATTTTCTTTTATCAAAAAATTGGTCTAGGTTATGGACCGACACGTGTTATCTATTCCAGATCAGCACGACACGTTATGGAGATGATTTATTGATTGGTTATTATTGTAAATATATTGAGCCGACATGATGCATCACACATTGATTCATTTGTAATTGATTTAATTGTAATATTCTTAGTGAGCCGACCTACACATTTGGTCTTAGGTTTTGGTATATATGTAAGGTCTCATTTGTGAGATTATGTGGAAGTAGAAGAAAGGAATAAGGTATGATAAGGTTGTGATGTTTGATATATGCGAATATAAGCAGAGCTAATCACGCAGACATCATTTGAAGATTCAAGGAAGGTTTGAAGAAGACAATCAGAGCTTAACTGGTACTGAATCCGGCATTGGAGATGCTACTTTGAGTAGTAAATTATCATTGGATTTAATCATCCAATTGTAGTCAGTGTGACTCTCATTTTGTGATTGAGCAGTGAGCTCTAGGTAGTTGGCCTTTCTCCATGTGCATACCCCATTTGTACACACATACTATCTATAGTAGTATCATCTGATTATGGGTAAGGTTTCCCACCATGGTTTTTCCCCTTACAGGGTTTCCGCGTACAAATATATGTGTTATGTGTTGTGGATGTTGTTTCTCTTTCTGTTTCATGCATTAAGTTTCATCGGTACTATTATTAACTGTTAAACTGTCAACCAACATTAAGTTTGGTTTACTGGTATTATGCATCAAGTTTGATTAAGTTATATTTGGGACGAAATTAATTGACAACTAATTCATACCCCCCTATCTCAGTTGCCTCCGAGTCCTAATGCACAGAACACATCATTGAAGGAGTTATCCCCAATGGCAATAGATCCTTTCCCAATCACATCCATGTATGTATGATTGCCCATCAAAATCTGTAGCATTTGGCAAGGCTCAAATGAAGAGAACATAGATTGTGAAGATGACATATGATGAGAAGCTCCTGAATCTAGAAGTCATCTCCCTGAATCATGACTTGTAGTAGCACAAAGAGCTTGTCCCTTTCCTTTATTTGTCCCAAAAGAGTGATCCTTTCCTTTATCCTTTTCTTTGGAAGAAGAAGTCGAAGTAGACATTCTAGAAGGTAGGTTGATTTTGTTCTTCTCAAGAAGATGCTTCAACTCATCAATATCCTTCTTGTAATAATTTTGTTCATCATGTCCCGACTTCTTGCAATATGCACAAAAAAGATTATCCTTATATAATTTCCTCTTAGGTGAGGATGTAGAATCACCTTGTTGTGGTTTTTGACTTAGGTTGCTTTTGATTCTTTCCTTTTTCTTGATTACTTTGATTCCCCTTATTAGCCACCAAAGCTTGTGACTTTGAAGATTTGAGAATCCACATCTTGGTCAACTTAGATTGCTCAAGTATCAACATCTCCGTGAATGTATCAAAAGAGGGAGAAGTGTATGAGGAACCTTAAGCTAACCTATGGGTGTGAAAGCTAGATACAAAGGCTACATACTCTGAAGGAAGCTTGTCCAACAAGTTATAAACCAATTGAGCATCCTTTTTGTCAATTCGACAATCCTTTAGCTTTGCTCTTAGCTCAATTGCTTTTGTGACATAATCTTGGATTTTATCAAAATTCTTGGGATCCAAAGTTGTGAGCTCACTATCAAGCTTGTAGCCCTTAATCTCATCAACTTGATCATACATTTTCTCATAAATATCCCAAGCCTCTTTAATTGTAGTACACTTATCAATGTGAAAAATGAGGTCATCTGATACATACTTTCTAAGAGTTCCAAGTGCCATAGCATTCTTACTAAGCCATTCAATTTGAGCATTAGGATCAGCCTTAGGATCAAGTGGTGCTGTTATAGTTCCATTTACATAATGAATGAGTCCTTTTTCCATTAGTTTACTCCATGCCTTTATCTTCCATGATGCATAATTATGAGGAGTTAAAGTGGAAATTTAGGAGAACCCATAGCACCAAAATGAAAAAAACACAAGATAGAGAGAGGCACAATCACACAAGACACCCCCCAAATTAATCAATCAAGAAACCCCCCCCCCAAAAAAATAAAAATAAAAAAATGATGATTTGACACTTTATACTTAGTGCGTATACAATGGGCCACTTGCAAAACAAGGCAAGGTGGACTTATGATTTTAATATTAAAACTATCTCAAATAGGCTATAAGAGACTCCCACAAATACTACAAGTGATCTAAACTGAGATCCAAGCAAAATACAAGTACCAAAGAGGCCAAAAATGACCAAGTACTGAAAGTACAATTTCTACTCAAAATCACTGCAAACTAATGGCATATTATGAAATTAGACAAAACATTATGCACTTTCAAAAACAACAGCACCTGAAAAGGAGGTCGTATGACCCCAAACAAAGCCTCTAAAGTTGCAAAATTTGGGATTAGATAGGTATAGTCATGAAAATATATGAATTATGAAAAATCCATCTATCAAAATCCAAAAATTCCCCCACCACTACAAAGAGAATGAAATTCTAGCCCATTTCAAAAAAAATTGCACCAAAAAAGGAGCAAAAATGAGCAAGATATGGCCATTTGAAGTTGGACTGCAAAACTGAAAAGCTCAATGAGAGGGGGTCTTCAAATTTTCAAAAAATGCTAATGCAGGCTTATATCAACAACCTACAAGCTTAAAATTGATGGCTGTATGATTGTCAAAATTACCGTTGCTCCCCCTGGGCAGTCATATGGAAAGTGCCACATGGCAGCCTGCAAGCGGTTCCGTATTGTACGGAATAATGGCATGTCTCCTGTGTGGAAGCTAACATGGACGACAGGGTGGCGATGAATCGACTGGGTGCAACTGATGTGTCGACCATGTGGCTGTCACTGGGAGTTTGCAAAATCGGTGGGAGAGACATCGGGTGCAGACGAGAAGGTAAAGTGGCAGCCCGAGCGGAGACTGCCAGAGACTAGAGGATGTTGGCGATGAGGAGTCAGATGGCCATAGTGAGTATAGGTGGCAATGACAGCGTCGGAATGGTCGTCGACAGAATGACGATGACGGACTAGAGGGATCTTCGATGATAGGATGCTGAAGACCAAGCGGTGTGGGCAATGTAGGAACAGAGATCGCAACCGGTGGGGGTCGAACGTGGAGCAGGGAGCCGCCAATGGGATGAACAACGTTGAGCGCTCAAAGACCGACGGGAAATAGCTAGGACGCTGTTGGACCTAGAGTTGGAGGATCCTATGCCGGAGCTAATAGTATTGACGACAGGAGGTACGACAGCTGGAGCAAGTCAACAACGGGCCCTGCAGAACTCCAGAGAGGTACACGGTATAGACAGGGGTCACGGGGGGGTTTGCAGACCCCCCGAAAAATATAATATATTTTTTAAAAAAAAGTTTCAAATGAAATTCTTACAACCCGATAATAAATTATTTTCTTCAGGGTTTTTTTTTTTTTTTTTGAATAAATTGAAAAGATTTTTTTTTTGCAGAAAAAAAAATAAAAATATATATATATATATTGCAAAATTCGTACAAATATAGCAAAATTGGTGAAAAAATTTCCCTCACCAAAATAGGCTGACTTTATAGTTAAAATTCATGGAAATGGCCTTCCGGACTCAATCGTGATGTCCAAATTGTTGTACAACGCACCCAAAAAATACACCTTCCCAGATCTGAAAATTGAAGCCTCCAAAAAATGCCTAATCAAAGAAGCCCTTTAGGCTTTGATACCATGTGAGATTTTTCCAAGATCAAGATCTCAATGAAAAGTACAATAGAGAGACAAAATAGATGATAGGAATAAACTGTATTCTATCAAGAGAAAATACTGATCAACTGAATCATCAATCGTTCCATACAATGAATATGAACTTGCTTATATAGGAAAGGCTATATGGATATGTGAGCACACAAACATGACATGTGGCTCAATGAGAAACAATGGTAGGTAGGAGAAACAATATAATATTCCACATGAGGTGGATCACCCACCGAATGTGGAATGTAACAACAAGATCACACCATAAAAGGTGGAAATTCTCCTACACACACTATCCCAATGTGGCACAAACACCCAAGTGTCTCATACCCAAACTACTATGAAATGCATTATCCTAAGTAAAATTAAGTAAGGTGTAATAATATCCAACATGAATAAATAATTACACCAACACATTTCATACATCATATGTGATTACATTCAAGAAGCAAAGCATCATCATCAACAATTGTAGATCTAAGATATATCTTTCCATCATTTATTTCAGTATTTGTATTTATTCATTCAAGATTAATTCCTAAATCAGGGTTTGACTTAGGTAAACCCTTTTCCCAACCATTTTCCCTTCTCTATTTTGCATAGGAACAGGTGCGAAGTTGTAATTTTTAATAGACATAATTCACAGAGACGAACAGGTTCCCCTTTGGACAACAAAAAATGCGAAGGACTAGAGCAACGAGCATTCTAGTCCCAACACTTCAAGTCGACCTTATGGGAAAAGATTTGAATACTCACATATTGCTCAAATCCAAGTTCATGGCTCTGTTTGATGACTGTAGCTCATTGTTTATGCATATTTACTTCAATTCTAGCACATTTACCCTAATTTCAACATTTTCACAATTCAACTTCAAAAGAGGGAATCAAACTCCACCTAGTGGATCTAATCAAAATTCTTAGCCCTATCTTCATTGAGCTGATGCTAGATCTATTAGACCCACCCCTCTTTAATGTAATTGGTTCCTAAGCAAAAATTAGTGATTTTACTACATCATTGGGTGAAACTCTAATTTTTTACCATTACATTAATTATGTGTCAACATATCATTTAAGTCAATCTCTTCCACTCATTTTGTTAAGACAATTTTTAATTCCTTGATTTATACTTAGCATTATTTAATGGAATAAAACAATCAAATCAAAAGGAATGAAAATTAGTTCTAAATTAAAATTAGAAAAGAAACTTAAGTTTCTAAAGGAGGTTAATTATTCTCAACCATTCATCTCCTCATCTAAAAACCTATGAATATACCTCTTCTTTCTTAATCCACACATGGAGAAATTTATGAAAAAATATCAACATACTATAAAAATATTGTTAATGATTTGACATCCATAATCTAAATCAATGTTTCAGCTAAAGTTTGTACATGTTTAGAATATAAATTTTAGTCATTACCTTTAATTTTCTATCTTTCTAAATTCATTGCACACATTTCGGCATGCTTTGTTGAACCCCTTAGTCCTAATCTAATCTAAATTTTTTGAGTTTGTTAGCTTGATTTTAAAAGCTTTGTACATAGCTAGTTTAATTGAATTTTTATAGGTCACCTATATTTAAGAGCATTTTGGCATAACATAAACCTTGTCATTGCATCCATAAGGCCCAATAACCTACATGCATATGTACACGTGTGCACGCGCACACAAACACATCCTCTCTCTCACACACAATTTAGATAAATTTGTAGTGTATACAATGAAATAATTATTTTTATTAATTTTATTTAAAAACAAATAATAAAATTTGTTAAAAAGATATTGAAAATAAAAAAAAATTAAATTTAAATAACTTTCTACAAGATTTATTAGTACCTGTATCTTTCCAACCCTATGGTGACAAGCCCTAGACCCATATTCAACCTTGTTGAGGTTTTAAAACCTATTTGACTCCCATTAGAAACAACTCTTGCCTCCTATCATTATCTCTCCCTTTATTGCTCATTGTGATCAACCACTATTTCACTACCATTTTCTACTTGGTTACCATTCTATCCCCAACCAACCTTCAACCCCTTACTCTCTTTTTCCATTACAAATTTTGGTGAAGATTAAATACCTGTAACTCATTCATATTGAGGTATTTTCCAAGCATTATTTTTTTGAAATAAAGAAGAATTTTACACTCTTCACAATGGTATGAATATTTTTTTCTTTTCTGAAGACTAATATTTTTCCCAAAAATCACATTTTTCTATTTTTATTATGTAAATATAGTTTTTGGAGCTTGAAAGCCTTATAACTCTCACAAAAAACTTGGATTTGAGTTCCATTTTGTCCAAATTTAATATATTTTGAATACTATGTAGTGTGAAGCTTGTTTGTTCTTTTTTTAACATTCATTTTTTCCATTAAAATCTCATCTAATATTGCAGGAACTTTTTTATTGTTTTTTTTTTCATGTAGCCATCATAATATGTAAAAGAGTTGATCTTAAAAATACTAACATTTGTATGTAAGATCACGTGTTCAAGATTCTATTTATAACCAAACTTTTTATATTTTATTTTAAGGAATGAACCAATCCTGTTTACTTTTTTCTTTTAGACTTGATTGTGTATGCTCTCCTTTTGTGCCTTAGTGTGACCTTGAGGATAAAAGTGATATTTTCACTTTTATATCCCAAGGATAGTTTGGTATGCACTCCTCTCTCACTTCATATGAGATTGAGCATCAAAGTGATCATTCCTTCTTTTATTTCCTTTTTATGGGTTGGCTTCGCCAAATTTAATTGTCAAATTTCAACCCAAACCCAAATGTTCTAACATGGTATATAAATTCAAGGATTAAGAATGGAAAGACTCTCTCTATATGGTTTATTTTATAATTTTGGCATAAATTTATTCTATAGGACATATATAATAAGGGGAAAAACAAAGTTTGATAGATGTTTTGGCTATTGTGGAAAAGATGGTCATCAAGAGTCCTTTTGTTGGAAGTTTGATTAAGGGAAAATACCTCCCAATAATGATAAGAAGGGTAAGAAATATTCACATGTTTCTTTCAAATAT
>NC_081405.1:377459900-377462400 GCF_030272615.1 Cryptomeria japonica
ATCTGCAACTATGTTTTCCTTTCCTTGATATATTCTATACCAAAATCGTACTCACTTAGGAATTCAATCCACCTTCTCTGTCTTGCATTAAGGTTAGGCTATGTAAAGATGTGCTTCAGTCCTAAATCACTTGTCTTTAGCTCAAATACTTTCCTAAGGAGATAATGCCTCCACATCTCTAATGCATGAACAATAGCCAAAAGCTCTAAGTCATGTGGTGCATAGTTCAATTCATGTTGCTTCAGTTTCCTAGATTCGAAAGCAACCACTTTTTCTTCTTGCATCAAAAAATGCTCCTACACCTTCACCTGAAGCATCTGTAATCACTGTGAAGAGTCCATTAGGATCTGGTATAGTCAAGACTGGTGTTGATGTCAACTTTTACTTCAAAAGCTAAAATGTCTCTTTGCACTTCTTAGTCCATTCAAATTTCTTTTCCTTCTTCTGAAGAGAAGTAATAGGTGCTGCTATCTTAGAAAATCCTTCCACATACTTCCTATAGTATCCCACAAGACCCATAAAACTTTGAACCTCTAAAACATTTTGAGGTGTTGGCCAATCTACGATTGCCTCTATCTTTGAAAGATCAATAAAAATTCCTTCTGCAGATATAATGCGACCTAAATAGTGTACCTTTTCCTAAAAGAAAAAACACTTCAAAAACTTGCCAAAAATCTTTCGATCTCTTAGCTACTATAAAACAACTCTCAAGTGCTTCTTATGTTCCTCTTCATTCTTGGAATAGATCAATATATCATCAATGAATTTAAGCACAAAATCATCCAAGTATTCTCAAAAGATACTATTCATAAGGTTCATGGACGTTGCTGGAGCATTTGTCAGACCAAAAGGTACTACAGTGAACTCATAATTCTCATACCGAGTTCAAAATGTTGTCTTTGGGATATCGTCTTCCTTTATCCTCAATTGGTAGTATCTTGATCTAAGGTCGATCTTAGAGAATACAGTAGCACCCTTCATTTGATCAAATAACTCATCTATCCTAGGCAAAGGATACTTGTTCTTAATGGCTACCTTGTTTAACATTATGTAATCAATACATAACCTCAAGGTACCATCCTTCTTCTTCATGAAGATTACTGGAGCACCCCATGGAGATACAGTTGTTCTTGTGAAACCTTGCTTAAGCAACTCCTATAATTGATCCTTGAGCTCATATAGTTCTATGGTAGTCATTCTATAAGGAGCCTTGGATTGTGGCTTAGTTCTAGGTAAGAGTTCAATAGAGAAGTCAAATTCTCTCTTTGGTGGTAACTATATAAGATCTTTTGGAAATACATCCAAGAACTCTCTAAGAACTAGATAATCCTTAGGGATTTTATTGGCATTATCTAAGTCACTTACAATGACAACAAAAATGGAACATCCCTTCCTTTGAGCTTTCTTGAGTTGCATAGCTGAGATGTGTCTCAGTTAAAGAGGCTTTTGAGACCCATGAATCTCATCTGGATTTCCATAATCATCAACACAACTAAAAACTTTGTCCTCACAGTTTACTACAACTCTATGCTTAGTTAACCAATTGATACCTAAGATCACATCATATGATCCCAATGGTGCTACATATAGATTAACTTGAGTTTGGAAATTAGGAAGCTCTAAATCATTGCAAAATAGACATGAATCTACCCTTTTAGTTGGTTCTAGTTCTAAACCTATTACTGATTATTTTCACTTGAAGTTTTCAGTTGAATTAGATCTTAATAAATTTTAAAGATATTCCAAATAGAATAAGACATCATTCATAAGCATAAAGGACCTAAGAAACTTTATGCACTAGTTTTGATAAATCCAAAGTTTTATTTATAATAGTATGGATTTCAAATATCCATTCGGTTACATAGAGGGACTATTAAGGTAGTCAAGAGGTGAATACTCCTTAGATTTACTTTTAGTTACATGATCAAGAGGAACATACTTAGATTTTTGTTCAATACCATGATCATAGTCATAGGGTAGATAACCCATGGATTCCTCTTCTGACATATAGCTTTGGGCTACATACCCTTCTGATTAATCACTAGTGGAAATTGAAATTATTTCCAATAGAGTGGGCTTGCATGGATCTTTACAAATCATTTCTATACTCCCCTCCATAGGCCTTTCTATAGAAAGTGGAAAAGAGTTAGATTTTGCAGGAGAGTTTGGAGGTATGAAGTTAACAGCTTCCTTCATCTTCCTTTTCTCCTGATAAATTTGAGACATAGCATGACTTATGGTTTTGGTGTCACCTAACTAGATTGATTTATCTTTGTTGGTTCCTTCAATTGTTTTGACAATTGCTTCTCTTTCTTTCTTGACCCTTAGGTAGTGCTCATTCCCAACCACTGAATTTCTAGCAATCTGAGATGCACCATTCCAGCACAAGAATACTCAATCATTAGATTCTTTCAAAGTTTTTAGTGAACTTATAGGTTCCAGTGTTATAAACCTAGAGCTCTGATACCAAAATGTAAAGTCGTAGACAAACAAACTTCAA